>NW_028253405.1:0-14066 GCF_964263255.1 Lissotriton vulgaris
AATTGTTTATCCAACTTATATCCTGGGGATAACTAACTGTATTGTTTTTGTCAAGTTCAACACACAAGCTCGTCAAACGTCTCTGCAAAGTCCACTTAGCTACTGTCTCGCAAAACCCTTCAAATAGCATGAAGGAAATAATTAGCAATCAACCAACAGGACAGTCATGTATTGTAACAGGCCTCATGCCCCGTTTATTACAACTAAACATATAGGCCGAACCCACTTGCTTCATTCTTTACTTACTTACATGGTGGTTCACTGGCAGGGTAGAGGCTGCGGGTCACTGTCTGGACTGGAAGAGAAGCTTCAAGATAGGCAACGACAAATCCTTTCCACATGCCCATGCTCCTGTTACATCTTTGCCGTGATTCTCCTGACTGAAATGGCGTCCTGCATTTATTGCACAGTGGGAAGCAGATACCTCGAGTCTGCGCAGTATGTCTTCAAAAGTCCTGCTGATAAACTGTGCAGATTTGGTTTTTCGGCTTCCTGCCTACAGCCCCAAGCCCACCCTTTCCCAACTCGTCACAGTTTGAGATCCACCCCTGTGTGACGAGTTGGGAAAGGGTGAGGTGACTGTAATGATGTGCTTTGTATATTTTCCATGTCAGTGTTTCTCTTTGGAATATAGAATTCTCTCTATGTAACATTCTCAGCATAGAGAATGTAGAGTGTTTATCTGTGACAGTTGGAGCTGGAGCGATCGTGGATGAGGTTATTAAATCCTACCTGCACTTCATATTAATGTGTCTCGTATCTTCTTGTGGTAAACACCACATATTAATTGGCGACGATCGACTGACCTCTTCTGCCTCAACACGAAGCCTGCTCGCCTGTTCCATAACTCCTCCAGCGGCAGAAAAAAAAGAAAAGGAAGCGTTGTCTTCCCCGCGGCTGAATCATCTCTACATATCGTGCGGGAGAAAGATGTGCGGTGAGGAGTATGGTGGGAGGCCAAAGAATAAGGTCTTAAATTATATAATTTTGGGAAACGGAGTCTGAAACGGACTATAACACTGCGCGCGCATCTCACATTCCGTTGTGATTGCGTGTGCGTTCCAAGTAAACAGACGTTCTACTTTGGCCTGAATGTGTGCGTGTCAGTGACGTATCTGTAAATTAACATCTGACAATACCCGCGTCACTTTTCAAAGAACGAAGATACGCATCTATTTACATGAACATTTGCGTGTCAGTGACGTGTTTGTTTTTTTCAGACTTTGTGATGTAAGATAGATTGAATGAAGCACGACGTTCTTCATACAACAAAACTACATTCATGGTAAAAAAAAAAAAAGCGTTCTATTAGAATCCTGCTTTCTAATGAAACTTTCTCATTGTCTTCCAGAGAGACAAAGAAACATTCTGAAATTCAATTACATGCAGGAACAATGTTAATACATCATTAATGATTGACTAAAGAATTCCATTTACCATTAATGACTGTATGAAGTTATAAGACCTACAGAAGTGGAAATACAAGTATAAATTACTAAATTTCTAAAACATTACATACCAGAAATATCTGATTAAAAGCTATACACACTACTTCTAAAAAAAAAAGGAAGAATATAAAGTAGAAGTTAAAAGGAATCACAATCTACTTTTACTATACAGAAAGCCTAAAAAAAAAGAGAAAGATGCAGAATGTAACGCAACCAGCGTTTTTTTTAACGAGTCCAGGGGAGCCAAATGTAAAGTGGCAGAAATGGAAGAAAATTTTTGCAAATTACTCGAAAGTATGTGGCACGAACTTAAGTGCAGAAAGAAAGCATTCTTTATTACTACATTGTTTAGGAGGTGAAGGTCAAGATGTATTAGAACATTTACCAGAACTATCTGCAGCTGAACAAAGAAACTTGAATGAATATGAAATTGCTATTGAACAGTTGGATCGACATTATCTTCCAAGGTAAGTACCATAATGGAAAGATACCATTTTGGTTTATGAGGTCAAAAAAAAGATGAGTCAGTAGAAGACTATGTGTCCGCTTTAAGGAAACTTGCCTCGTCTTGTAAATTTGGTCGGACTTTAGAAGAAAGAATTAGAGACCAATTTGTTCTAAAATGTGCACATGATAGCATCCGAAAAGAACTTTGGTTAAAGGATGAACCTCCATTAGAAGAAGTTTTGGTCATAGCAAAACAAGTTGAACATATGACTAAATGTGTGGATGAACTAAAAGGAGAAAAGGAAAAGATGACGCTATCAGAAAATAAGACTGAACCTAAGGTTGAAGAAGTTGTTTGTCGAGTTAAAAAAGAGGAGAAAACAACTATGGATAAAAATGATTCTGGGTTAAATAATACAAATCCTTATGTTACCAATTCAAACTAATTTTCTTGTTTTAGATGCGGGAATTTTGGTCATCTAGCTAATTCTCCTATGTGTCCTGCTTTGAAATCAATATGTAATAGTTGTGGTAAGAGGGGTCATTTTTCAAAATGCTGTAGAACTAAAGTAAACAAGAGAGAAGGTAGTAATAGAAAATGGTCCCAACCTCAAGTAAAAACAGTCACTTTTCAAATAAATGGAGGTCCATTAGAACATCCTTCACATTTGGTAAAGGTTGATGATGCATTAATAGAATTCAAGTTTGATTCGTGCTCGCAGATTACCATGATTGATGAAGCATTGTTGTGTAAAAATTTTGGAAAGAATGTTAAACTTTACAAAAGTGATATTTTACCTTTAGGGTATGGAAAGAAACCCATAAAAATTTTGGGTTATTTATGGTTACGATTGAGTTGGGTAGTCGTATCATTCCTGGTAAAATTTATGTTGCAAAAGAAGGTGATTCCCTGCTTAGCTGGAGACATCAACGTGATCTAGGGGTTAAACTCAATCCCAATGCGTCTCCACAAGTACAGATACAAGAGGTGGAGGATCTGTCCTTAATGTTTGCTGAAAAATTTCCAAAAGTATTTAATGAGAAGTTGGGTTGTTTAAAAGGATACAAACGTTGTATAAAACTTTTAAAAAATGCTGTACCCATTTTAGCAAAAGTTAGGAGAATCCCTTTGGGTGAGCAAGAAAAAGTACAGAAAGAAATAGACAAACTTGTTGAAAACCAGATTATAGAACCTGTAGAGGCTACAGAATGGTTGGCATCTATTGTTATAGCTAAGAAACCTTCTGGAGAGATTCGTTTATGTATAGATTTGCGTGCTTTGAATAAGGAGGTTGTTGAGGATAAGTTTCCATTGCCTAATATTGATGAGATTGTAGGAACTTTGGAAGGTGCAAAGTATTTTACCACATTAGACTTAGCTTCTGCTTACCACCAGGTGGAGTTAGATACATCTTGTCAAGATTTGACAGCCTTTATAACTCCTATGGGGACATTCAAATTTAAAAGGATGCCTTTTGGGCTAATATCAGCGGCTTCTGTATTTCAACGCATTATGGCATCCATACTCAAAGGTCTGGGTGGTGTAAAGTGCTATCAAGATGATTTATTAATATATGGAGCTAACATGCTACAACATAACGAACGTGTGTGTTCTGTATTGAAAAGATTGAGTGAAGCTGGTCTTTCGCTTAAGAAAGAAAAGTGTAAGTTTGGTTTAGAGGAGGTAAATTATCTTGGGCATTGCATAAAAAGTGAAGGAGTTTTTCCGAAAGCTGATTTGGTACTTCTATTGATAATATGGCTGAGCCAATTAATAAGGAGGAGTTGCTCTCTTTCCTTGGTATGGTGGAGTTTTACGGAAAATGTATTCTGCATTTTGCAGATAAAACTAAGAACATGAGAAGACTTACTGCAAAATGTGTTGTTTTTGAATGGTCAAATGAATGTAGGAACGAGTTTGAGAAAATTAAAGAAGAATTTAAAAAAGCCCCATGTTTACAGGCATTCGTTCCAGGTTTGCCTACCTATGTATTTACGGATGCGAGTGATAAAGGCCTTGGTGCAATTTTGGTGCAAAGTAAGCAAGGTAATGATTCCCTTATTGCTTTTGCTTCAATATGTCTTCGGGGACCTGAACTAAACTACTCAGTTATTGAGAAAGAGTGATTAGCTATTTTTTGGGCTCTAAAAAAATTCAAAAAATGAATTTGGGGCACTAAATTTATAGTTAAGTCAGACCATAAGCCATTGAAAGAAGTCTTTTACAAGAAGGGATTAGACTCCATCTCTTCTAGGATTAGAAGATGGATTATCTCCTTGCAGGAGTTTGATTTTGAGGTACAGTATTTACCAGGTGTTTCAAATAAGTCTGCAGATTGTTTTTCAAGACTTGTGAAAAGGGATGATCTGTGTGCTGAGGATATGTTTATGGAGGAGGAGGATTTTGTTAACGTCTGTGAGATTACTAAGGGTGTTGTTGGAGAAGATGAGTGGAAGAATGAACTTCTTAAGGATGATATTTTAGTCAAGGTGATGTCCTTGCTCAGGGAAAATAAGCGTTTGGATAAGCCTTGGTCTCTTGTCTCAGATGAGTTATCCATTACAGATGGCATGTTAACTCGTGGTTTGAGACTCATACCACCCTCCACCTTAAGGAATGGGCATTTAGGAATCGTGAAAACTAAGAAGATGCTACGTACCCAATTTTGGTGGCCTGGGATGGATTTGGAGATAGAAAGAATGGTGAAAGATTGGTGAGAGAATGTGAGAGAATGTGCAGAATGCTGTGCCAGTGATAAAATTCTTAAAACTAAACAAATGCCAATGGTTTGTAGAAATTTACCAAATCATCCGTGGGATGAGTTAGCCATTGATATTTTGGTCCACTTACTGGTGTGTCTGATACTCCTTATTTGATTGTTGTGGTTGATTTATATTCTCGGTGGATTGAGGTGAGTGCTGTAAGTGACGTAACGTCAGATTCTGTTATCAAGTTTTTGTCGCAAATTTTCAAGAGGGAGAGTTTTCCCAACAGCATTTTGTCGGACAATGGTCCTCAATTTTGTTCTGCTTTTTTTTTACTCATATCTTACTTGTTGTGGAATTGTTCACAAACGTTCTTCGTTGTATCATCCTGAAACTAATGGTGCTGTTGAGAGGGTAAATAAAACGTTAAAAGAATGTATTCAACTTGCAAGAGCTAATGGTTTAAATTGGAAGGAAGCTCTTAAAGAAAGAATTGATGCCTATCGGTGTTCTCCACACTCAACCACTGGAAGGTCTCCCTTTGAGTTGTTTAAGGGCAGGGTTCCCAATACTATGTGGTGTCCTGGCTGGATGAAATTGAATAAAGGGTTGGTGGATAACCACATTGGTGCTTGGAGGGAGAGGGAGTTAGAAAAGCAAGCTTGCAGGAAAAAATATTTTGATGATAAGAAATGTGTCCAATTTCAGGAGGTCAAGATAGTTGATTTAGTGAAAATAAAAGCACCTGTTGGAAGGAGATCTTGGTCTAAGTACACTTGTGTCAGACCTGTAATCAAAGTGTTTAGGAACGCTATAAAAACACAGGATGGGAGGATTTGGAATAAAAGTCGGGTGGTGGTTGTCAAATCAAAAAATGGTGTACAAAATGATTTGGTTATTGATGAAGATTTGGGTGGTACTGTTAATGTTCCTCGTTTTTCTTCTAGTAATTCTCCAGGTATTCATGTAAAGAGTCAAAGGATACACAAAGCTCCTGCCTATATGAAAGATTATGTGTGATTTCATTTTGTTTTTCCTTTTTCATAGAGTTGCTAAGTTGTTTTGTTTTTTTTCATCTGGTATTCTTTTTTTGTTTTTTTCCTGTTAAGAAGGGAGATGTGTAATGATGTGCTTTGTATATTTTCCATGTCAGTGTTTCTCTTTGGAATATAGAATTCTCTCTATGTAACATTCTCAGCATAGAGAATGTAGAGTGTTTATCTGTGACAGTTGGAGCTGGAGCGATCATGGATGAGGTTAATAAATCCTACCTGCACTTCATATTAATGTGTCTCGTATCTTCTTGTGGTAAACACCACAGTGACCATGCTCTACTTACTCCTTGACTGACGCGAAGCCCCAGCATTACAAGCAGAGGCGCAACTAGAGCCACGTTTCGGGGGGGGGGCTAAGAAAATATTTCTGGGGGGCAGAAACATTAAGCAGTAGGTAGAGTGGCGCTGCAGGGGCTCTTAGAAGGGGTGAAACATCAACAAAGCCTCTTTAACATGCACACGGTCTTTTAAAGACCTGTGAAGTGCTCTGGTGCGGCTGTGTGTGTGCCTGGGAGCTGTCTGAGCCCGGGCTGCCACAGACGACGGGGGGGCTGAAGCCCTTTGATTCCAATGGGTGTTGCGCGCCTGGTTACAGGGCTTCTGTAAAAAGACGCCCAGGGTAATTTTACACACACGTAGTCAGGGGGTGGAGACTGATCCTCAAAGCTATGTCTTTGCCAAGCTGATGACTTCACAGGCCTCAGGGCTGTAAGATCGTCAGCCCGGCAAATACTCTTAGCTTTGGGCATGCCCAGGGGAGGAAGTTTATGGAAAGTGACACTGCCATCACAGCAACAAGCACAATGAGTGGCAGTGTACAACAGGCCCCAGAAAAATTGATAAGTGTGTAAACGTGTTTTTTTTTTTAAGTGAGGGGGCGGAGCACTGCCGCCCTTGAACAGAAACTGCTGCTGCCACCCGCCAAATGTAATTGCGGACGGACCTTAAGTTTGGCCACGGCAGAAACTGCACTGTCTCAGCCATGGCCAGACTTCTCCAGTTGCCCAGGGGAGTCATGGCCATGGTAGAGAAATGGCAATATGTCCGCCTGCACAATTTAGATGAATGAACATGTAGTCATTTTAAACTGTTTCTTACCGCCAGTTAAAGTCTGGAGGTAAGTAACAGTAAAACTATTATAATGCTCCGCTCCCTATGGGAGAAGACTCCCATGGTGAGGGGAGCATTACTTTTTTTCTTTTCAAAAATAAAATCCCAATTTAGGATTTTCTTTGTGAAAAGAAAAAAACATGATGTTTGCTACAGGGATGCGTCCTAGGAACTGCCATGACAATGGTGCCTGCATTTGCCTCTATAAATGACTGTACGCTAGGCAGTCATTTATAAATTAGGTGGGTGGCTTCTCCACCCTGGGAATGGAGTAATTTACTCTGTCCCCGTGGCGGATATAAATCTGAACCTTAGTTTGAAGATGCCTGAGGGGAGTGTTGTGTGTGCGGGCAAGCATGTGTGTGTGTGTGTGAGAGTGAGTGTGTGGGTGTATGTGTGCATGTATATGCTGGGCTCTTCTGAGTCACAGTGTTGTTTCTGACTTTCAGCAGATGCAGAGAAGGACAGAGGCCCACTTTAATACTTTGAGCTGTAGGGGTCCTTGCATGGTCTTTGCATGCTACTAGGACCAGCACGTTGGTATTGATGTGGAGACTGGCCCTTCTGTAGAAAGATGGTCAATCCAACACATAGCCTTACGTTGCCAAGGCCTGTTTTCATACCAATGCATGAACTCTGATGCATCCATTAATTGTAGTGGATAGGCATTTATTTTCTATATTGAAAGCATGTGTTGCCATATTGGAACAGCAGTCTGTCCATCCAGAAAAACACGCAATGTGCTACTAATGCTTCCAGAAGTAATGCCCGAGCAGAAGAACCCGAATTGTTATTGCCTGTAAGAGATGGTGTAGACTTATAGGAAATTACCAAGGACAGTGGCGGTGGTGATACCTGAGTTGTTGGCTATTTCAGTCATTTTTCTCCTATGGTGAGTAACAAAGGTAAATGTTGGCCTGTTGGTAGATCCCGTGTGATACAGATATTGGTAGTTCAGGCATCTGAAAGCAAAGCTATTGCTTGGGCAGCACATAACCAACGAGTATGGTCCTATAATAGCAAAATATCTCTGAAGTTGCACATGTATTATAAGCTCAGACCTCTTAAAGTACGCTATCCAACGCTTTCCCTACAGTTGCACTCACTGGAGTGGGAATAGTAAATTTTACCCCTACGCTATCCAACGCTTTCCCTACTGTTGCACTCACGTAAAATTGAGAAATAATTAATGTAACTTTAAAAAAATATATATATATATTACCACACTGACGATGGCAACGCGCCGAAACGCGTCTGTGGAGAGTGCCTGTGAAAAATAAACCTGCACGGTAGAAAGTACCCCTCGAGTGCTGTTGTCTTCTTTGGGATACGAAGAGGAGTTGGAGCTTGATGTTATGCGGTGTCCTGCAAGCCGCTGACAGCACCCACCCACGAGTGAGCAGTTTTTCTGAGCAGGAAAGGTGCGTTTTTGATATATATATATATATATATATATATATACATATTATTTACAAAACATATACAATATTTTTACCGTAGGATAGCAAAAGGGTTTCATTTACTGTAACGACTCCAGTGATTGCAACAGTAGGGAAAGCGTTGGATAGCGTAGGGGTTAAAATGACTATTCCAACTCCAGTGAGTGCAACAGTAGGGAAAGCGTTGGATAGCGTAGGGGTAAAAATTACTATTCCCACTCCAGTGAGTGCAACAGTAGGGAAAGTGTTGGATAGCGTAGGGGTAAAAATTACTATTCCCACTCCAGCGAGTGCAACAGTAGGGAAAACATTGGATAGCGTAGGGGTAAAAATTACTATTACCACTCCCGAGAGTGCAACAGTAGGGAAAGCGTTGGATAGCGTAGAGGTAAAAATTACTATTCCCACTCCAGTGAATGCAACAGTAGAGAAAGCGTTGGATAGCGTAGGGGTTTAAATTACTATTCCAACTCCAGTGAGTGTAACAGTAGGGTAAGCGTTGGATAGCGTAGGAGTAAAAATTACTATTCCAACTCCAGAGAGTGCAACAGTAGGGAAAACATTGGATAGAAGGGTTAAAATTACTATTACCACTCCAGTGAGTGCAACAGTAGGGAAAGCGTTGGATAGCGTAGAGGTAAAAATTACTATTCCCACTCCAGTGAGTGCAACAGTAGGGAAAGCGTTGGATAGCGTAGGGGTAAAATTTACTATCCCCACTCCAGTGAGTGCAACAGTAGGGAAAGCGTTGGATAGCGTAGGGGTAAAAATTACTATTCCCACTCCAGTGAGTGCAACAGTAGGGAAAGCGTTGGATAGCGTAGGGGTAAAAATTACTATTCCAGGTCCAGTGAGTGTAACAGTAGGGTAAGCGTTGGATAGCGTGGGAGTAAAAATTACTATTCCAAATCCAGAGAGTACAACAGTAGGGAAAACAATGGATAGCGTAGGTGTAAAAATTACTATTACCACTCCAGAGAGTGCAACAGTAGGGAAAGCGTTGGATAGCGTAGAGGTAAAAATTACTATTCCCACTCCAGTGAGTGCAACAGTAGGGAAAGCGTTGGATAGCGTAGGAGTAAAATGTACTATTCCCACTCCAGTGAGTGCAACAGTAGGGAAAGCGTTGGATAGCGTAGGGGTAAAAATTACTATTCCCACTCCAGTGAGTGCAACAGTAGGGAAAGCGTTGGATAGCATAGGGGTAAAAATTACTATTCCAACTCCAGTGAGTGTAACAGTAGGGTAAGCATTGGATAGCATAGGAATAAAAATTACTATTCCAACTCCAGAGAGTGCAACAGTAGGGAAAACATTGGATAGCGTAGGGGTAAAAATTACTATTACCACTCCAGAGAGTGCAACAGTAGAGAAAGCGTTGGATAGCGTAGGGTTAAAAATTACTATTCCCACTCCAGTGAGTGCAACAGTAGGGAAAGTGTTGGATAGCATAGGAGTAAAATTTACTATTCCCACTCCAGTGAGTTTGACTGTAGGAAAAGCGTTGGATAGCGTAGGGGTAAAATTACTATTCCAACTACAGTGAGTGCAATAGTAGGGCAAGTAAATACTTCTTATTTAAATATAAATTATATAAATAGTAACACCAATTTCAAATTAATTAAAATATTTTACAATTGTGTAAAATATATTAAACAATCTATTTAAAATACAAATAAAAAATATTTATTAATAAAAATGACCTACTAATAATAATTATTTACCTATTAAAAATAAAATAATTAACAATTAAAAAGTATTTTTGAAAATTAACTCAATAAATTATTTATTAAAACATGTCATTACTTACAATTAAATTACTTCACAAGCTCTAAAAACCCCTAAAAACACACAACCCACTACAGAAATTATTTTAATAAAAGTAACATAATTATCAATTAATCAATTACAATAAATGTCAAAATATATTTTAATTAATTACAAATTAATAATTAATTTACGATTAATTCTAGATAAATACCAATAATTAAATTAACATATTTAAATAATTATAATTAAATTACTTCCCACCCTATTCCCCTATAAACCCACAACCTGCTACAGAAAATAAATGACTAAAAGTAACATATTTATCAATAATCAATTAAAATTAATTACCAATTACATTTTAATTAATTGCAAAATAATAATTAATTAACAATTAATTCTAAATAAAACCCCAAAATTAAATTACATATTTAATAATTATAAAAAAATTACTTCCCACCCTGATCCTCTATAAACCCACAACCCGCTACAGAAAATAAATTACTAAAATAATATATTTATCAATTAATCAATTAAAATAATTACCAATTATATTTTAATTAATTACCAATTAATAATTAATTAACAATTTATTCTAAATAAATAACAATAATTAAAATAACATATTTAATCAATTATAATTAAATTACTTCCTACCCTATTCCCCTATAAACCCACAACCCGCTTCAGAAAATAACTTACTAAAATTAACATATTTGACAATTAATCAATTAAAATTAATTACCAATTATATTTTTATTAATTACCAATTAATAAATAATTAACAATTAATTCTAAATAAATACCAATGAATAGAATAGCATATTTAATTAATTATAGTTAAATTACTTCCCACCCTATTCCCCTATAAACCCACAACCCGCTACAGAAAATAAATTACTAAAACTAACATATTTATCAATTAATCAATTAAAATTCATTACCAATTATATTTTAATTAATTACCAATTAATAATTAATTAACAATTAATTCTAAATAAATCCCAATGAATAGAATAACATATTTAATTAATTATAATTAAATTACTTCCCACCCTATTCCCCTATAACCCCACAACCCGCTACAGAATTATATTGCACAAAAAATAAAAATTAATATTAACTTACCTTAAATTCGATATTTTTGTTGTCTATATTATGTCTAGTCGATTTTATGTCCATTCTATATTTTTGATTCGATATTATGTCCATTCTATTCGATATTAAAATTTTCTAGTCGATATTTTGGTAGTCTATATTATGTCTAGTCGATATTATGTCCATTCTATATTTTTTACTTGATATTATGTCTAGTCGATATTAAAAACTCGATATTTTGACTCTACACCAGCACAATAAGTGCTGCAAGCCCACTAGTAGTATTTAATTGACAAGCCCTGGGTATATGGTATACCACTCTACAAGGGACTTACAAGTAAATTAAATATGGCAATTGGGCATAAGCCAATTAAGCCATGTTTCAAGGAGAGAGTACAAGCACTTTAACACTGGTTAGCAGTGGTAAAGTGCACAGAGTCTAGAGGCCAACAAAAACAAATTCAGCAACAATTGGAGGGACAAGCGGCAAACGTTTGGGGGTGACACTGCACAGAAGGGCAGATTCAACAGTAGACCATCTATCTGCAAGACCCTCTTTCACATACACCGTGAGGTGTAAAAACTAGTCCTAGCCCCTTGTGCTTCCCCCAGAGGATGGTAGCAGAGCTTCCATGGGTGTCATGCCTCCTCGCCTTCCATAGTTCCATCCACCCCATGATTACCTCCATACAAACCTCTGCATCCTAGCCTCCGTACATCTCTTCTACTGAAATATCTCATCCAGAATCTGGAGCTAGGAGTCACCTGCAATGGACCTGCAGTACTTTATTCTAGTGGATGTGGGCTCCTCTTTCCTCACTACAGAAGCCTCAAGAAAAAACCCTCTTACATCTTCAGCAGATGTGTAGGTTTAACCAGACCTCATTGCCTCAGTCTCTCATTCACTATTTTATGGTTTTATTTTGCTCAACCTAGATAAACTTTTAATGAGGCCATATAATAATTTTTATACCACAATGCTCCCAATTCATTGGAAAAATAACCAAGATTTTACAGGCAGATAAAAGATGAGAAAGTACGAAATACTAAGATACTTTAGCGTCAAAAAGAGTGCACAGGAGTGCTATCTCATTCATGGAGCAGGGTACTCAGGGCTGCTTTAAAGGCTGGATGGGTTAAGGACCCCTCAGCCCATTCAGCCCTTATCCCACCCGCGTAGCTGGGGGGGGGGGGGGGGCGAGGGGGGCGGACCGCCCCAGGCGGCACTGTTTTGGAGGCGGCAAGTGCGGCACGTTGCGCACATGGTGGTGTGGTCGCGACCGAGTCACGTCACTCCGAAGTCAGGCAGTCTTTTTACAGCATGTAAGGCTGGCCCTTGCAAAAAGAACATTAAAATATAAATAACCCTCCGATGCATTACCGAACCAGGAAATAGCAACGCTGCTGCACTAAGACCATCCTCCCCAAAGCACCCCCCCCCCCCCCGGCTTATGGCAAACTCTGAACGCCCCCCATTGGCAGCAGATCTCACTACAGCGTTTTAACCCCCTCTCTGAGCCCCAGAAGCATGCCAGACTGCTGTGTTTTCCGCGGGTGTCACTGCGACCTTGAGGCGGCCCGTTACTGAATAGTGAGTTCCTAATCATATCTTTCTGCTCAATAACATTCTCTTTTAAAATAGCGTGATCATTCTGATCATCTTCAGAGGCCTGCTGCCCTGTTTCAAGCAGGAATGTGCCAGGCAGTGATGCGTGATACTGATCCATGTAGCCATGCTTGAAGATGTAAAGAGATTTTTTCAGAGCCTTTGTGTAGGTTTGTTAAAAACCTCACATCTTGGCAAGAACTACAAATATTTCTACTTTCTTATTTCTGTTAGAAAGTTATGACTTTTACGACAATTAAACTGCACATTTACTCATTTACCATTAGTAAATTGATCTGTCAAAGAAAGCATTGCAGGAAAGAGGTTGGGCCTGATGTACAATGTTTGCATGATGTGTGAACTGAAGTAAGTGTGCCTGATGTTGATAACTTGCTATGGCTGCTAACATTTGCTTCATTCCTAGCTGCCTGCCTTGCCCCTATATGTTTCCCTCGTCTTTGTTGCAAAAAAAGTGTCACTCATAGTTGTTGAAATGTTACTCATAATTACGCTGACATTATAAAAATTTCACACTTAGCAATCTGAAACCTTGGCAGCTATGTTGTGTCCGGTCTGCTGTTGTTACCTGTACTTTCGGTGCCAGCTGCCCCCCTCCACGTGCGCAAACCATGAGCTGAACATTGCAGGCATTGCCCTCTAACTGCAGAAACGTAGACATGGCCGCCGGTTGTACAGTGGGGTGTCGAAGAACATTCCATAAAGTATAGAACCCTGCGAATGCTGGTAATTTCTATGTTTTTATTTCTTTATTTAAAGTTTTATACCACACGCAGACGCCGTTAAAGTACTGTACAGTTATTTTTTTACAAAAAAATGTGAGAAATGAGTCCAAATAATAAACATACATATTTACAAAGAAATTTTCAGGATGACGTCAGAGCATTTTGCAATCTGTACATACATATTCTGAAAAATGCATCCAAGTCATAGAATCCATGTTAGCAAAGATGTGTTGTCTTATAGTGAACGCTAAGTCGTCAGTTTGTTCTTCACGCTACAATATTTGATTTAAGAATTGCACCGCATATGTGGTAGTGCAGGTGCAGGAGAGAGCTACAATTAAATGTCACAAACATAAGTGTTAGTATAGTGGCAGTCTGTGTGTTCTCCTTTGTACTGCCGGTCACCAGTGTATTTATCTGTGTAGACTTGGACCGTGTCATGTATGTGCATGTAACTTGCATGATCGAGGTAACTATTAGCGGCAATACTACGTGTCTCTCTATCCTTTTTCCCCAGCCCCCTCCCTCCTCCCCAGGGGCGGCAATCTGAGGGATAGCCGCGGGCGCCACAAGCTCTAGCTACGCCTCTGCCTGATCCATCCCTTTCCCTCAGCCTGCCAGACTTCAGAGGTTGGAAAGTCCTTTGA